>NC_057812.1:741388844-741389970 GCF_018294505.1 Triticum aestivum
AGCATCGACAAACCCTAAATGATAAAAGCTTAGCTTTTAGGATGCCTCGGTGTCGACAAACCCTAAATGATGTAGTTTTGAATTATGAACGTAGGATATGTCATCAGCATCATCAGACGACGAAAGGGACGACGAAAGTCTCCCGGCGGAATGCGACTGGTGCCACAACGATCGAGGTCTGTGCGACATGCTTCACCTGGACGATGATCGGCGCTTCAACATTAAGCTCGAGGAGACCTTCAAAGTTGAAACGGTACACAACGACGATAAGTGTTATTTTCATAATTAAGCATGACTTCAACTATTTCAACGTGTAATTTTCATCTTTTACAATTCGAGTATAGCTTATCCCATGCCATGCAAGACGCTATGTCTTGAAGAGGATGGATTTTGAAGACCATGAAATTTCTGAAACAAAGAAAATTCACCTAAGGACTCATCACGATGTGGACTTTGAAGTAAATCTATATAATTCTGAGAGCGTAACCCATTTTGGTTGCAAAAATTGGGAAGCATTTTGCAAGATGTATGGTTTTGATGAGGGTATGCTTATCACCATGGATCTTGGTAATCTTGACATCAACCAACACAATATGGACATTTGGGTCCTTGTTGATACGCCTCCAGTTCTACCGCTATGTGAGTTTCTCAAACATAGTTATTAGCTAATTTATATTGTTTATTTCAAAATAGTTGACAACTTATTCCCATTGACAGCTTATTTTTATTGTTCAAAGAATGTGCGGGAGATGGTAGACAAAACCCACTACACCGATGGCTCCGAATTAACAACTTACAAGGAGAAAAATCATTTGGTCGGATTTTGTACTGACATTGAGAATTACAATATCTACAATCAAACTCCTCAACATTATGGTAAATACGTGTCACTAGTGCATGTGTTCAACTACGGTAACTACCATGGAGATACCCTGGTAAGATTTTTACTATTACGACATCCGTGCATCTTTTGCATACTTCTAAAACTAGTACATCATTGCTAACTATGAAGTTATTACTATGTTTTTCAACAGATAATCCCAGAGAATTGTGTGCCTCATATGATGTATCTGAAAGGTAGTGTTAATGTTTTGAACATACAGCCAGGTCATCCTACGAATCTCAA
>NC_057812.1:741395184-741398867 GCF_018294505.1 Triticum aestivum
GCTCCTCCTCCCTCCTCTCCGGTGATCTCCTCCTCCCTCCTCTCTGATGAGCTCTTCCTCCCTCCTCTCCTTCCTTCCCCTCACGGTTCCTCCTTCCTCCTCTCCGATGAGCTCCTCCTCCCTCCTCTCCTCCCAACCCCTCACGGTTTCTCCTCCCTCCTCTCCGGTGAACTCCTCTCCGGCGACCTCCTCCTCCTCTCCGGCGATGTAGGCGAGCTCCTCTCCGGTGACCTCCTCCTCCTCCTCTCCGACGATGTAGCCGAGCTCCTCTCCGGCGAACTCCTCTCCAGCAAAAGAACGTACAAGATCCAAAAACAAGAACAAAATTTGAAAAAATATTATGAAAAAAAACGAGCAAAAAAGGGTAAAAAAATTGCGATGCAGATCCAAATTTAAAATTCAAAAATAGCAATGGCGCACGGTGGGGGGTAGACGGTGCGCCACTACTATTTTCCCGCCTTCAAAATTCAGAAAAAATTCAAAAAAAAGTTACCAGTGGCGCACCTGTAGCAATAGTAATGGCGCACTACAAGGTGCGCCACTATTACCTGCAATACTAATGGCGCATCAGAGGCTCGCCATTAGTATTTGTTACTAGTGGCGTGGTATTAGTGGCGCACCTATAGTGCATCATTAATAGCCAAAATAGGTGCGCCACTAACAGCCTTTTTTCTAGTAGTGGAGAAATTAGTTCAACGGGTGTAGATGGGAATGAGAGCCCCTAGCCTCCACCTTATATAGATGATGAGGGCTAGTGTTTTATTGGGGTAGATACAATCTCACTATCGCAATCATAACTTGGAGGTCAAGATGATCTCCTGGATGTTTATCCGGGCTTCAGGTCTCCTGCCTATTGCTAGATTCATGCTGGGCCTCATGGACCCTATAGCAGACCTGCCCCAGGCTCCCCTTCGAGAAGCCACCCCCGGTGTACTACACAGCCATGGTTCGTTGGAGTTTGTAACCGGGAAGATGATGTCTGTGAGATGCACCAGTGGACGACGGCGGTGGTGCTGGCACTGGCTATTCAAGAGGGGCTCTGGCTTACGGAAATTCTGGCCTGAATTGCATGAAATTGAGGCGGAGAAGATGGGCTCGATTTGCAGCAATCTGGCGGCGATGGGTGTTGCGAGGTGGGGCAAAAATGTGAGCGAGGCCCGAGGTATTTATAGGATAAGCTGACGGGGACGGGTGCATGTTGGAAGTGCATGAAAGCGACATAGACGGAGCATGGCAGGCTCGGGTTCATGTGCACGAGAATCTCACTAGGAGGTTAAGGAAGGCAAGTTGACGACTGGATCCACATGAACGCGCGCGAGAGAGAGGATATTGAGAGGTGAGCGCCGGCGCTGTGCTGGCCGTCGGATCATCATGATAAAATGGATGCATACCGGTTTGCTAGCCTAGCGGGCTTGGAACATGCACATGCGCTAGCTGCGCTGACTTGCTGTTGGCCCGTGCAGACTTGCTGGCTGGGCTGCCTCTGCCTTTTTCTTTTTCTTCTCTGTTTTCTTTCTAATTCCATTTCTCTTTTGAGATTCAATTTGTTTTAAAGACAATCATTTCTAAATACCAGAAATACATACATAAATTTAACATTTATTTAGTGCTTTATCGTAATTCATTTTCTACAAATTATTTTCATAAGCTTGTTTTAAATATTTCACTTGACCTATCCTCAATTCAAAATTTGGGTTTCTTTTTATAGTCAGATTTCCATTGATTTTTACTTTATGCACATTCCAATTATTAGATTTGTGAACTCATTTGGGGACTATATTTATTTCCTTAACTTTTTTTGACTGAGATTATTTCCATAACTTTCCCTTTTAGGGTTTTATTTAATTCCCAAACTTTTATTTCGGCCACAAAAAAGTAACTCCTATCATTATCAAGCTAAAAGAAATAAACACATGCAGTTTAGGAAATTTAATTTCCTCCAATTTCCATTATCAACATTGAAATTAAAAAACACTTTGTCGAAGCGCGTGCACATCACTTGCGACATTGTCTTCGACAAGGAGGCACATTGTAGCTGGGGGGAGGTCGGGAGTGGCGCCAGCGAACAACTCCTTCACTTTGGAATGTATAGTGTGCACAAGTATTGATGCTCGGGGAGCAACGCCGAGCACATCAGCAACCGTGGGCAGAACGACAATGAGCTAAATGACCCCAGGTACAGCAACCCCGAGCACTACCGCTATCCAAGCCTAGCGGACCCAACAATCCCATGCTCATGGCCCTAGTCACCCCAAACGAGGTGGTGCCAGTCCAATTCGTAACTCCACCAACCATTGGTTGGACCTATCCGATGTTGACGCAGCACTGGCGCCCACACCTGTATTGGCGCATTTGTGACCTTCTCGCCGAGCCGCCACAATTGGCGGAGAGCCTCGATGACGATGAGGTGTTGCATCTGATAGCCGGTGACGCACGCTTGCCCGAGGCGGAGCTGATAACAATGCCACTTGTACACTCACAACACTCCCTGCAGAACATCAAGGCACTGGGCTCATGTGGGTGTTTAAGGTCAAGAAGGACGAGCATCGCTGCATGGTGAAATACAAGGCCCGACTCACTACAAAAGGATACGTGCAATGTGCCAACGTGCACTTTGAGGAAGTCTTCGCACTCGTTGTTCTTCCTCGAAGACAGTCCAGTCAGCTGGCAATCGCATAACTAGAAGATTGTTGCTACTTCTTCGTACGAAGCGGGGTACACGTACGGTGGCGCCAACGACGGCATGCCAGGGAATCTATTACGCTAGGATAAAATTGAGGATCGGACTTTAGAGTTGATTTTTCTAGGTAACCTTTAGAGTTGATGCAAGTCCACATTCACACTAGAAAACTGTTGGCTGGCATGTACATAGTTTGTCCTATAATAAAACTAGTCTAGTACATATTTGGTTGTAACAAGTAATATAGCAAACAACTACTCCACTAGTTAGTTGTAGTGTACGTGAGCCACACCATTTCATCTGTACGAGAGTGTGTTCGTCGCCCGTACTATTAGAATAAATCCGAGGCATACCGTTGATCATCCGAGGACCAAACAATCACACGAGCATGGCACCGAGATTTGTTAAAGAGGTTCACCAATATGGCTACATCCCCGGGGCCTGACTACGGGCGCTCCTCCCCGTGACACCGTCACAATACCGCACACCGGCCACCCGGGCGCCGGCACACGCCGCCGGCTCCCCCTTGCGCGCCTGTGCTATTATGTTGGCATAGGTTACATCGTGTGTCTACCCCCGCTATATATGAGAGGTCTAGGATACAAGTGTCCTACTTGGACACGACTACATATTCTATGTAAACACAATACAACTACAAGTCCAACTGTAACCTACCTTGTACACAATATTCGACACAACTCCAACAAACTCCACCTTGGCGAATATACTCCACCACCCTGAATTTGTCCATGCGTCAAACTTCCATGTATATTGGACTTGAGCTTATCCCATGAGTACCGCTGCTACTCCAAAGACTCCATATGACTCCACCTGCAACTTGTAGTCCCTTCTTTTCATGGCCACAGTCAACACTCGAGCAAAAATTAAGTTCCTTGTTCACTGGTAGAAAAAGGGCCTGTTGTCCCGGTTCGTAAGGGCCTTTTGTCCCGGTTCTGAAACCGGGACTAAAGGGTCGGTACTAATGACCTGTCCCTTTAGTCCC
>NC_057812.1:741400013-741400392 GCF_018294505.1 Triticum aestivum
GGAAATCATTCCCTTG
The DNA here is from genome assembly GCF_018294505.1 of Triticum aestivum. Taxonomy (NCBI): domain Eukaryota; kingdom Viridiplantae; phylum Streptophyta; class Magnoliopsida; order Poales; family Poaceae; genus Triticum; species Triticum aestivum. The sequence goes on from NC_057812.1 coordinate 741,400,030, forward strand.
TTCCTGCCACAACCACTTTACAAGAAATAGAGGTCAATCAAACTGATAAGCAAGAATGCCAAATGGTATTGATGAAACTAGCGCTTGAATCACTAGTAGATGCGCGGAACATGCTACTATAGTACTTACTTTCGGGTGTCTAAATTGTAGCTCCTTAGGCAGTCCCGGAGCTTTTCTGGTGAATTTTCTCCAAACCTTGCCGGACAAAGAAAACAATTACTTGATATATCAGGAAATGAGCAAAGTTGCTGATATGGTGGATAATGATCGATTTAACTTACTTCTTGAGTATTTGAGTCATGTCTGCGTAGTCCTGGGGATCTTTTCGTCTTGAGTCTAAGACGGTTACTAGTCCCTATTCAA
>NC_057812.1:741405207-741406168 GCF_018294505.1 Triticum aestivum
GGGCGGCGGCGACGGCAGCCAGTACAGGGGGAGGAGCAGGGGAACGGGGCGGCACTCACCGTGAGGTGGCGTCGGCGACGAGGAAGAAGCTAGGCTCGGGGACGGCGGAGGCCCGCTCGGGGGCGAGGGCAGGGGCGCGCGGCCTCGACGACGGCGACGGGGACGCGACGGCGAGGCACGGGCGACGGCAGGGGCGGCAGACGTCGTCGGGGCAGCCTGGCGACGTCGATGTGCTCGGCGTCGTCGGGGCAACTAGCGAGGGAAATGGTGAAAATTTCCTAAATGTTACTTATATAGCTAAGGTATTGGTCACGGTTCGTGGCACAAACCGTGACCAATGCCCCCCTTTAGTCTCGGTTGGTGCTACCAACCAGGACCAAAGGCCTCTTTTCAGCAGCCCAAAGGGCGGGAAGCAGCGGCCTGACACCAACCGTGACCAATGCCCCCCTTTAGTCCCGGTTGGTGCCACCAATCGGGACCAAAGGCCTTGTGCTGCCCCGCGCACAAATGTTTAGTCCCACCTCGCTAGTTGAGAGGGAGCCGCACCTGTTTATAAGGTGCAGTGCGCCTTCCCTCTCGAGCTCCTCTCTAAAGCAGGCTTTCGGGCCTAACCGTGCAATGTGTGCCTGTGGGCCTACTGGGCCTCCCGCGAGCCTGAATCATGGCCCATGGTAGGGTTTCTAGTCGTATTCAGGCCGTGGGTGCCCAGTAGGTGGCACTTTTTTTTGTTTTTTTTGTTTTCGTTGTTGCTTTATTTATTTTATTTTGTTTCTACTTACAACAAAATACTTATTGTTGCTACTTTTATTTTTTTTCCAGTTTTTTTTGTTTTGTTTTCTGAATTATTTATTTTCTTTTGTTTTTTGCTTTATTTTTTAATTCTTTTTGCTTTTAGGTCAGCAAAATTATAAACTTTCAGTTGCTTTATTTATTTTATTTTGTTTCTACTTACAACAAAATA
>NC_057812.1:741407756-741410307 GCF_018294505.1 Triticum aestivum
AGTGTACCCAAGATTTTTCAGATCCACTATTGTCATTTCGTACTGTGGGTCTACCTGTACCCCACCGCCTAACAGATTGACCCATTTGCACTTAAACAAAGGGACCTTAAAATCAGGTCCGTAGTCAAGTTCCCATATGTCTACTATGTAACTATAATATGTGTCCTTTCCGCTCTCGGTTGCTGCATCAAAGCAGACACCGCTGTTTTGGTTGGTGCTCTTTTGATCTTAGGCGATCGTATCCTTTGTTAGTCAATACAGTCAAAGATGGTCCCCTGGACAACAAGTACAACTCATCACAAACAGTGTTGTCACCTCTGAGACGTGTTTCCAACCAACTTCTGAAAGTCCTGATGTGTTCACATGTAATCCAGTCGTCGCACTGCTCCGGGTGTTTGGAGCGCAGACTGTTTTTGTGTTCATCGACATACGGGGTCACCAAGGTAGAGTTCTGTAGAACTATGTAGTGTGCTTGGCACCAAGAATATCCGTCCGTGCATATTATTGAGTCACTTCCAAGAGTGCCTTTTCCAGTCAGTCCCCCTCATACCGCGATTTAGGGAGACATATCTTCTTAAGGCCAGGAATGAAGTCAACACAAAACCCGATAACATCCTCTGTTTGATGGCCCATGGAGATGCTTCCTTCTGGCCTAGCACGGTTACGGACATATTTCTTTAGGACTCCCATGAATCTCTCAAGGGGAACATATTGTGTAGAAATACGGGCCCCAGGATGACAATCTCGTCGACTAGATGAACTAGGACGTGCGTCATGATATTGAAGAAGGATGGTGGGAACACCAGCTCGAAACTAACAAGACATTGCGCCACATCACTCCTTAGCCTTGGTATGATTTCTGGATCGATCACCTTCTGAGAGATTGCATTGAGTAATGCACATAGCTTCACAATGGCTAATCGGACGTTTTCCGGTAGAAGCCCCATCAATGCAACCGGAAGCAGTTGCGTCATAATCACGTGGCAGTCATGAGACTTTAAGTTCTGAAAATTTTTCTCTGGCATATTTATTATTCCCTTTATATTCGACGAGAAGCCAGTCGTGACCTTTATACTGAGCAGGCATTCAAAGAAGATTTCTTTCTCTTCTTTCGTAAGAGCGTAGCTGGCAGGACCTTTATACTGCTTCGGAGGCATGCCGTCTTTTTCGTGCAAACGTTGCAGGTCCTCCCGTGCCTCAGGTGTATCTTTTGTCTTCCCATACACACCCAAGAAGCCTAGTAGGTTCACACAAAGGTTCTCCGTCACGTGCATCACGTCGATTGAGGAGCGGACCTCTAGGTCTTTCCAGTAGGGTAGGTCCAAAAATATAGATTTCTTATTCCACATGGGTGCGTGTCCCTCAGCGTCATTCGGAACAGCTAGTCCACCAGGACCCTTTTCAAAGATTACGTAGTGTAAATCATTGACCATAGCAAGCACGTGATCACCGGTGCGCATGGCGGGCTTCTTCCGGTGATCTGCCTCGCCTTTGAAATGCTTGCCTTTCTTTCGACATTGATGGTTGGTCGGAAGAAATCGACGATGGCCCAGGTACACATTTTTCCTGCATTTGTCCAGGTATATACTTTTAGTTTCATCTAAACAATGCGTGCATGCGTGGTATCCTTTGTTTTTCTGTCCTGAAAGGTTACTGAGAGTGGGCCAATCGTTGATGGTCACGAACATCAACGCCTTAAGGTTAAATTCCTCCTGTCTGTGCTCATCCCACGTACGTACACCGTTTCCATTCCGCAGTTGTAAAAGTTCTTCAACTAATGGCCTTAGGTACACATCAATTTCGTTGCCGGGTTGCTTAGGGCCTTGGATGAGAACTGGCATCATAATGAACTTCCGCTTCATGCAGATCCAAGGAGGAAGGTTATACATACATAGAGTCACGGGCCAGGTGCTGTGATTGCTGCTCTGCTCCCTGAAAGGATTAATGCCATCCGCGCTTAAAGCAAACCATACATTTCTTGGGTCCTTTGCAAACTCATCCCAGTACTTTCTCTCGATTTTTCTCCACTGCAACCCGTCAGCGGGTGCTCTCAACTTCTCATCTTTCTTTCGGTTCTCACCGTGCCATCGCATCAACTTGGCATGCTCTTCGTTTCTGAACAGACGTTTCAACCGTGGTATTATAGGAGCATACCACATCACCTTCGCAGGAACCCTCTTCCTGGGGGGCTCGCCGTCAACATCACCAGGGTCATCTCGGCTGATCTTATACCGCAATGCACCGTATACCGGGCATGCGTTCAGATCCTTGTATGCACCGCGGTAGAGGATGCAGTCATTAGGGCATGCATGTATCTTCTCCACCTCCAATCCTAGAGGGCATACGACCTTCTTTGTTGCGTATGTACTGTCGGGCAATTCGTTATCCTTTGGAAGCTTCTTCTTCAATATTTTCAGTAGCTTCTCAAATCCTTTGTCAGCCACAGCATTCTCTGCCTTCCACTGCAGCAATTCCAGTACGGTACCGAGTTTTGTGTTGCCATCTTCGCAATTGGGGTATAACCCTTTTTGTGATCCTCTAACATGCGATC
>NC_057812.1:742084401-742085439 GCF_018294505.1 Triticum aestivum
TGGCATTATTGTTATTTACTTTTGATATAAGCCCTTTATCTGATGTCGCTCAGACGTCCGATTGTGGCATTATTGTTATTTGCTTCTAATATAAGCCCTTTATGTGATGTCGCTCAGACGTCCGACTGTGGCATTATTGTTATTATTTTCATTATAAGCCCTTTTCGGGATGTCGCTCAGACGTCCGACTGTGGCATGTTCTGTTATTTACATTTCAATATAAGCCATTTATGTGGTGTCGCCCAGACGCCCGACTGCGGCATGTAAATTTATTGTTTTTCCCTTTTGAGGCGTCGCTTCAGACACCCGATCGGTCTTCAGTTATTTTTATTGGGATTTCGGGAGGACTACCGCCCGACTTCCTTTTTAATTATTGCATAGTACAAATTTATTATCGGAATGTGCATCACTAATCTGCTCATGTGCATCATGTTTACATTTGTTATATCTTATGTCCGAACTGTCTTGTGAGTACATTCAAAGTACTCACCTGGCTTGTTGATTTGGCCAGATGTTGCCGAAGGCGATCTCATGGATGAAGAGTTCGATAGCGAGTCCGACGCCTAGAGGAGTCCCAGTCAGTCACGTGCGATCCTGGAATTTGGTCACTTGTGTTATATACGCTTCCGCTACCCCATAAAAAATCATCGAGCCTCACTCAGATGCTTGATGAGCTGCAAGGTTTCAGAGTCTTGTCGCCCACTTCTTTGCGACATACCCACCACCACTTTTATTACGAGTCAGTAGCTATGCCACCATAACCCTGTGTCATATCCGCCTTTATGTATAACTAGCAAATATGTCCGTGCGTTGCAACGGGAGAAGAAAACCAAGCATGCCCCTAAAGACTCATATGTGTTGCCACTTTCCCTCTTCGCCAATGGCTTCGATGGTAGTTATGTGGTCCAGATTACTGGGAATTAGATACATTCGATAGGGGATGCTTATGCATGAAGGTGCCCAGGATAGGAACATGGACAGGATAAAAACCACGCGTTTGACCATGATAAGGATGTACCTTATATTGTAATTGATAGA
>NC_057812.1:742086397-742087313 GCF_018294505.1 Triticum aestivum
AGATTATGTATAATCCTTACATTCAAATAGTCTAAAAACAAACATAAAAATGCAGTAGTCCATTGGCATAATGCACTCCATAAAATCATACTGTACATTTTAGGACCGAGATAAAAAAGGAGAAACCATAAATTCATACTGTACAAGATGCTGATCCTCAGTCAATAACAGATCAAATGATATTCATATCCTTTTTAGGAAATAAAAAATAATACTTACCTGCAGAAAACAATGGATCGACACTCGATATTGAAGTCAGTATACTCTCATCTTCAAATAAATGCAAAAATAAATACTCTGTAGGTTTTGAATTACAATGATGCTTAAATCAGCTTTTTTTTCTTGCAAAAAAGAAGCAGCTTTCGGAGATATATTCTTGATTCAACGGCAAGCTTCAAAACAAAATTCAATTTATTCTCATTGAAAGCTGGATGCAAAATGTGTGAATTTCCATCTCTGCATATGAGGGCATAACCTAAAACAATGCACCTAGGAACATAAGAAAGATCAATGACGAAACATTTAATCTTCTTCTTTCTGAAAGCTCTCTCATTCAATTTTTTTATACTATACACTATGCTTCGTAATTTTTTCAGTGTCACAATTAATTCAGGTATTCAATTTAGAATATATCTAATACACAATGCTCCCTAATCTTTAAGGCCTTACACTCAATTGAGGTCTTCAATTTGGAATTGGATCACTGATTTTGACCAGGGCAATGATTTAAGGGGCTCTCTCTTCAATTCTTTTATCATCTAATACACCATGCTCCCTAATTTTTAGAGCCCTCCCATTCAACTGAGGTGTTACACATTCAATTGAGATCTCCAATTTGAAATTGAGTCATCGATTTTGACCGGGTCAATGATTTAAGGGGCTCTCTCTTTAATTTATCTAATGCACTACGCTGCCT
>NC_057812.1:742087323-742098860 GCF_018294505.1 Triticum aestivum
TTGGAGCTCTCCCGTTCAATTGAGGAGTTCGCCGGTTCTCGATTCCTCCTAGGTCAATGATTTCTCACGTAGCTCTCTCATTCAGTTGAGGTATTTAATTTTGGATTTGGTTCATGATTTTGACTAGATCAACAACTTCTCAAATTAATTGGAAACAACCATTCTGCAGAAACACATCTGTCCTTTACACCCTCCCAGCTAACAAAGAAGCGCCAACATGTGCACTGTAGCACTAATATAGTACATGCGTCCACCAACGTAGAATTTTTTTTCCACGTATGGGTTGATTGGCAGATATCATAAAATCATACTGCCAAAAAGCACATCAAAACATTGTATTATGAAAACTAGCACATATGCCCGTGCGTTGCAACGGGAGAAAAAAATTATGCATTTAAAGTTAGTGAGGATTATATGTGCAAGCAAAACCTTGTCTGCACGTGAAAAGGGAACATTTAGCTTCCCGGTTTTGCCGGGTGTGAAGTAATCAATTCATTATCTTTCCATTCATTGATCGAGGGCATTTAAGAGTTTTGTTACGTCATCGTACGCCACAGAAGGCCCATGAATTATTCAATCTACTTTTCCTTTCAGTCGAGGGGATTTTAAGATATGAAGTTTCTGAATATTGTAGGAAACATGAACCATTATTTAAATCCTGAATATTTTTTTAAATTATGTACACTTCTAGAAAAATGTGAACAAAATTAGAAACAGGATCACCTTTTAAAATTCATAAATATTTTTTGACAACAGCAACTTTTTTTTAAAAACATGAAAGTTATTTGAATTTGTGAACATTTTTTTAGAACGGGAACATGTGTTGTAAATTCACAACATTTCCAAAAATGTGCGTCTTTTAACATTATTTGTAATTGTCAAAATTGCACTAAAATAGAATACTGTACGAATTTTGAGCATTTTTTAAAATGCCTTTTTATTTTTAGAAATCTCAAATAATTTTTAAAAACAATAAAATCTTTTGAAAAAATGGGAAACATTTTTGAAGTTCCGAATATTTTTAAACATAGCAACAAAATTTTGGAATTCTGAACATTTTCTATAATTTTTTTTTATTCTGAACGTTTTCTGAGAATTTTGAATTTATGAAATAAATTCTATAAGAAAAATAAAGTTAGAATTGTAAAAAGTGATAAGAGAAGGAGAATAAAAATAGAAGTAAAAACAGAAACAAAGAAAAATGAGCCAGCCCATTATTAGTTGTTCTGTGCGAAGCTCCGACTATTTTTCGCTCTGCCCGAAAAATAGAATTTTCCCATCTGTGTGGGCAGAAAAATAAGTCAGCTGGCTTCGCTGGGCCACAGTGGGCAGCCCACACTACGAAATTCTGGAAATACTTTTTTTTCTTCTAGCGGATGAATGCATAAGAATTACGTAACACATAAGAATTTAGTACCACCTCGGATAGAAAAAAACATTTTTCGTGGTGAACAGATGAAAAATTTGGCGAAAGCTAAAATAGTATGCATTTAAAGTATGTGAGAATTATATGTGCAAGCAAAACTCTTTGTGCATATGAAAAAGGAATATATAGCCTCTCGGTTTCGCCGCGTGTGAAGGGATCCATCCGCTATTTGCCCATCGTTGATCGGGGGCATTTAAGAGTTTAGTTACATCATCGTAAGTCAAAGAAGGCCTATGAGTTATTCAATCAACTCTTTCAATCCTTTCAATCGAGGGGATTTTAAGGTATGACGTTTATGAATATTCTAGGAAACGTGAACAATTTTTTAAATCCTAAACAATTTTTTGCTGAAAATTATGTACACTTTCGAAAAAACACAAAAATACTTAAGGGAACATCGTTTAAAATCCATCAACTTTTTCTGAAAACACCAACTTTTTATAAAAACATTAACATTATTTGAATTTGTGAACATTTTTTTAAAACGGGAACATGTGTTGAAAATTCATAAGATTTTAGAAAATGTGTATCTTTCATACATGAGCATTATTTTTGAATTTTGAAAATTTAAATAAAGCATGAATAGTTTTCAACTTTGGAGCATTTTTTTGAAATGCTATTTTCTTTTTAGAAATCTCGAACAATATTGAAAAACAATAAAAAATTTAAAAAGCGGAAAACTTTTTCCAAGTTCCGAATATTTTTCAAAATAGCAACAAAATTTTCGAATTCTGAATATTTTCCCAAGTTTGTTTTTTTATTATAAACATTTTTTGAGAATTTTTAATTTACGAAATAAATTCAAGAAGAAAAATAAAGTTATAAGCGAAAAAAGAGATACGGAAAGGAGAATAAAAATAGAAGTAAAACACAGAAAAAAAGAATAAAGGGCCAGGCTATCATTGGTTGTCCTGTGCGAAACTCTGACTATTTGTTGCCCCGTGCGGAAAATAGAATCTTCCTAGTAGTGTGGGCAGTAAAATAAGTGGGCTTGGTTCGCTGGGCCACAATGCGCAGTCCATGTACGATAATTATTATTACAGCAGACAAACATATAAGAATGTAGTACCACGTCGAGTACAAAATTATTCTTTTCGGCGATGAATGGATGAAAAAATTGAAGAAATGCACCTTGCTTTATTAGTAGGTATAGATATAGAAATTTGAAGCATTTTTTCAAATGCCATTTTATTTTTAGAAATCTCGAACAATTTTGAAAAACAATAATAAAAAAAGTCAACTTTTTGCAAGCTCCGAATAGTTTTCAAAATAGCAAGAAAACTTTGGAATTCAGAATATTTTCCGAATTTTTATTTTAATCTGAACTTTTCTGAGAATTTCTGATTTGCAAAATAAATTGTAAAAGAAAAATAATCTTTGGAAGCAAAAAATGGGATAGTGAAATGAGAATAAAAATAAAAGTAAACACGGAAAATAAAAATAAAAATTGGCAAGTCCTGAGCGAACTCTTACTATTTGTCTCCCAGTGCGGAAAATAGAATTTTCCTACTTGCCTGAGCAGAAAAATAAGTGGGCTGGCTTAGCTGGGCCACAGTGGACGTCGCACGTATGAAAATTATTTTTCTAGCAGACCAACGCATAAGAATTTTGTACCACCTCGTGTGAAATAAATTTATTTCGACGGTGAACGAATGAAAAAATTGGCGAAACGCACATTGGTTTATTAGTAGGATAGAAGAAAAACACTTCACTATCTTCCCCACGTGTGAAACCAATTTTGATCACTTTGAAATCCGAACAACATAAAAGGCGCAGCAAAGTGCGCCTAATCCTTTCACTACCTCTCTCTCAGTTTACAGGGCGTGCACGTATCTCTAGGTCGTCAATTTGACCAACCTAATACAAGTCATATATTACAAAAAATATACCAACGTAAACTTCAGAGTTTCTACTTTTTGTGTTATATAGTTTGTATTAGGGTGATAAAATTGGCAACCTAGGTATACGCACAGGACTTGTAAACTGAAATGGAGGTAGTAGTAAAGAGTAAGTCGTCTATCCAATAGACTACTTCATTGAAAAACAATTGGCTAAATATACAACACGAGTTCCATATAATTTGAATACATATTATAGATGTATATGAACTAAATTCAGACATAGGGGTATAAATACGTACCAAGCCCACAGATGTCAAAAACTTGTAGGAGGTGTATGTACAATTAATTCTGAAAAAGTAAGTAGTTATGAACCAAATTAAGCGCGTCTTTTCCATTCATAAACTAAACATTAGTTGGTGTTCACGTACTATTACTTGATCAATCGGCAGCTGATAACAAACTGACGGTAAACGCATTTATAAAGATGCGATCGACGATGATGAATGTCCTATAGAATGCAATTGTAGCTAAACACGGTTAATTAAGCTAGCAGAGGTTCTCTGAAAAATATGGTAGTGGCTGCAGCTATGTCCTGCGCACGTATTTGATTAGCTAACCTCTATCAGACGTTACCTAGCTAGTCTTGTGAAGCTACATATGACGGAGAGGAGAGGAGACGGGCTGCGTGTGCCATATCAGTCCAGCACAGAGCGGTGACGTGGAATTTAGATCCGCATCCAAATGGTGAACTAGTTATCGACACTTATGATAAAAATGTTCAGTTAAGATAGACAGCTGGACGAATCATTGCATGTACTCCCTTCTTTTCGGTTTATAAAGCTTATCTCATTTTTTTGTTTTCCCATATTTAAAGGCCTCATTTCCATCTCCTATTGAGATTCTGAGGCGCATTAAATATTTGCATACAAAAATTAAAGAGGAACTCACCAATGCATGTAATGTTCGTACTTATCTAGTGGCCAAGTATGAATGCACTGCAATTAATTCAAATTAATTCATTAGTTTAATTTGGGAGTTTTGTAAAGTACGAGATACATTCCTCCACTCATCATCTGCCTTCATTGATGAGATTTCAGCTTTGAGCACTATAAACCGGAAAGGCGGGAGTAACTGAGTTGACTCTAGATATTCATATGATACGAGATGCCAGCAGCATCAACATATGTATAAGCACGACTACTTCTTTGATTATTACTCCCTCCATCTCAAAATAATTGTCTTAATCTTGGTACAACTTTGTGTTAAAACTAGTACAAAGTTGAGACACTTATTTTGGGATGGAGGGAGTAATATGTTGTGCATACCAGAACAACTATATTATTACAAGAATATTGGCATATTAATATTGCATTCCCTCATGTATAAAAATGCACTTTTTCAAATAAATTAAATAAATGATTTAGCTTGACAAGACAGAGTGTTCACACGTATGGCTAGAAGTCGCATGTTGGCCTGTAATACGACAAGGTGATTTTACTGTGTTGGAAAGACACTATGCAAAACTGTCATCCCTGCTGCAGCTTTATGGCCGGAAGGTTTTACCGAAGTTCGAAATGCACTTGTCAAAGAAATTAAACTGAGTTTTGAATAGAGGTTGAGAGGGACTAAAATACTCCTCTCCTCAACCTGAGTTTTTACAGCTGCTTTGTTCTTTGTTGCTTAGTAAGCATGACTTGACAAAGTCTACATCAATGGCTAAAAGTCACATCCTCATCTCTAACAAGACAAGGTTTCAGTTCAGCTGGTGTGATTTGAATTGAACCCACACGGAATAACATGCAGAGATTAAATAATTAAGATCCATAATCAACATCACTAACCTTAGATAGTGTATATGCATCATTAATTCCATGCTGTGTAAAAAAGAGATTAGGGTTCCTCTTGCCTCCCGCCGGCGCTGCCGCCGGTCCGCCTGGTGTCCAGTGGCCTCAATGGAGGCGTGGTGGATCCTAGCCCTTGCCGACGGGAGGGCTCCGTTTCTCGATGAGAGCTCTTTTACAGTACCCCTAAATGATTATGAGCCCTCCATTTCTGTTAATCCAATGGACGATCTTAATTGGTACTCCGACAAGTGCACGAGAGAGTACCAACCAAAAAAACAAGGGAGTACCACAAGCTAAAGGGTAAAAATGTAATCTATAAGCAATTTGTTTAACTTAATTGTATTCTCATCTAAGTATGGCTGCTATGTAGTAGTACATAATAACCTTTCAACTTGATCGTGGTTAATTATTTTTGGAACCTATTCTTCACTGGGATAGACGCCGCGGGCGGCAGCTCCACGGTAGATGGTCACCAACCAGGGCCAAGAGGACCAGGGCGAGGCGGGATCACCAGGCTGGCCGGAGCTCATCATGCGGGCGTTGTCTAAGTGCTGGACGTTCATATGTGCGATTGATTTGGCCGATAAGGTTCAACATGAAAGGACGGGGAACTGGCTGCTTTGATCGTGGCAGGCCTAGTATCTGGCGAGGGTGATGAACGAGTTGCTTGCGAGCGATCCCTCTTACATGCATTCCATCACAATGTTAATTCTTGTTTTAATTGCCTGTGTACATGCACGATTTTTGCGTGATTTCCAGAATTTGTAGCCAAGGCCTGTTTGCTTGATACCTCCCGTGCAATGAAAATCAGATCCGTCCATTGATTGATAGAATTTGCCATCCTTGTTCGATTTGAGAGACCAATCTTCGTTGTTATCTATTCATTGACGGTGCTTTGTGAAAGAGAGCAGGCGGCAATGCCGCCATCTTCAACACCACGTAGGAAGCCGTGCGCGAGGGATAACATTGGTGGCGGCGTGTAACTGATAGGCCGATAAACACTCACGTTACCAAACTGTTTTTAGGAGATTGGATCGGAAAGAAATCGGTTAAGACGATGAGAAAAATGACTAGACTACCCTTTTAAGTGTATGGTCAGATTTTAGTGGCACTCCATCACTTCTTAAGGGAGTACCAGGTACCATAAAAGTTCTCGATGATGTATCTTCAAGTTCCATTAGGCTTTGTATCCTACTCAGGAGGACGAGATGGCGGCGGCACCCTAAAGATGAAATAAAGTTCTCCCTGCCTAGCCCCCAACCTGGTGGTGCGTCTAGCATCGTCGCTGGGCGTGTTGAGATGTGCCTCTGGTGGATCTGTCTTTGGTGGATCTTTTCTTCGTCCGTTATGTTCGTGTGTATTCAGGTTGGATCCTTCTGATTCAAGTTATTTTTCATCGGCGGCAGTTCCTGTTCTAGTGTGCTGGACCTGTTGGGCCTTAGCACGACGACTTCCTGACTGTCTACTACAACAAATTTCGCCTGGCTCCGGCAAGGGAGGGGCGATAACGGCAGCGCGTCTTCGTCGCTTCAGTGCTTGTAGTCGTCGCTAGATGGTCTACGGATCTGGATATAATTTTTATTATTTCTACTGTTCGTTATACTGCCATGATTGAAATGAATACATCAAAAGTTTTCTGGACAAAAAAAATAATTCCATGCTATCATGTGGATATGCACGATCGATGCCACTTGGAGGCGACTAATTAACAGCTAGTTAGCTAGGTATTAATTGTTTTCTGGACTAACATTAGGTACTTCTTTCATAATGCTAATCGCTCCAATTTCTTTTTAGGATGATAAATTCAAGCTTCATGTTTTTTCGTGAATACGCACTGCTTGCGTATCATTTCAGTGGTAGAAGGACTAGAATGAGTACAACAAGGGGTACAATACATGACACGAATGCAAGCTGACATGAACATGGTGCCCGGAGCAGAGAGCCAAAAAGGATGCTCAACCCGAATAGAGGATACAACTCAGCTAAACCTACCAAGACCGAACCAAGTGCGGCAAAATCAAACCGGCAATAAGTCCAACATCGGCAAAGCCAACTCTGGGGACACCACGAGCGGGCAAGGTAGCGCCTTCAAGAAGGAAGGCAGCACCGAGACGCCGTCGCCATCCGGCCCGGAGGATCCAGACCTAGGGTTTCCCCATAGCTCGAAGAGGGGCGCAACTAAAGGCCATGTCAGCGCCTCCAAGAAGGAAAATGACACCCACAGGCGTCATCGCTACCAACACTGACAAGCCGAGCAGTTGTTTCTCCTTTGTCTGAGGCTGAGCCATCCCATAGCCGCAGAATCTGAAATCGATGATGAGGAGGCAACGCTTGTCGGAACCGCCATGTCAGAAGGGGGTTGGTGTGGCTGCACCTTCCATCGGAGGGTGGAACCACCTCCGAACCCACGAGCATTAAAGTGGGCAAAAGGGGGATGCTTTGAGGTATACATGGTAGGGCCGGCGGTGAAGCAAAAATCACCAAGAGGGCGAGGCTATGGTGGCCTGCAACACCGGGAAGCTAGGACTGGAGGGACGCAGATCCGAGTTGTTGTGGCCGTAGCCCTCGGGACATCAACGAACCATGCGAGCTAGAAGGAACGCAATTGCTGGTTGCGGAGGCCGATGCCCCCCGGCAGAGGACACCAGCAGCCCAGGGACATCGAAGAACGCGGGTCCGAGGCAGCCGGGGCCGCAGCAGCGCCAACAAGGACCCCGACGCGAGGCTGCCCGCGCCTATCACTACCGATGTTTCCTCATTACCGCCATGCAAGAGCCTTTATCGACGACTTGAGGCGGTGGAAAAGCCGTCGGAGGAGGGAGACTGCATGAGGTAGGGCCGCTTATGCCCCTATAGCCAGACATCACCTACACCTGACCACAGCAAGCAGCACCACCACCAGCATGCTAGGCTGTGCTGCCAGCAGGGGAAGGGATGGCCGCGACCATGACACGCCAGATCCACCGCCGGACAAGCAGGAGGAGGGCGGCAGCTTGGAGGAGGGCAAAGAGAGCCTTGATTTAGTGGTTGGGAATGCGGTTGTGCAGCCTAACGGCCCGAGTTCAATTCCTAGAATTGACAAGTGACGCACAGGGGGTTTCTCCCATTTATTGAGAATCAAGCTTGGTGTTGGTGAAACCACTCATCAAGAAATATCTTGATACTCATTTAAAAAATTATGAGGATCATGTTTATCTTGGTACTCATACTAAAATGAATGTATGCATCCCTAGTTGGTGCAGAGGTCGGGAAGTGAATATATCTCCCATTTTAAAAGACCCCCCCCCCCATCATTTGAAGAGCCGCCACCCCCGCATGGCTGCCGCACCGGGCGACTCGGGCAGGCTGCTACCCTAGCCGCCGCCGAGCCCTGATCTACTTCCTCCGCTCCTCTTGTCGCAGCCGCGTGACACTGCCGGGCTAAGCCCGGGGCAGATCATGGTGGCGGGGGTCTCTCCTTCTCTCCCGTGTCTTGGCGTACGGTGGGGCCCCTGGCATGTGGAGGAGCGGCTGGTCGGGTCCCGTGGGGCGGCGCTCAGCCTTGCCTCATGGTGGCGGCGGGTGGCGCTGCGGCAGGACGTATCTTGGATTAGCAGCAGCAGCGGTATGGAGGGCCTGATGGATGGATCAGTTGTATGTGTAATTAAACAGGAGAGATGGTGACTTGCACCTTTTCAATGCATTTTTTACTTCACTTCATAATTTGTCCTATAATTTTTATATGTACACTTTTCACCGGACGGAGGGAGTACATCACAAATCATGAATACATTGGTGCAGGATGGATGCGCTCCTCTGCACTGCGCAAATGGGTGGTGGGCAAGACGCTGGCCCCCGTTGCTGATGGCGTGCTGGAGGCTTGGGGTGCCACCAAGGACTTGGATCTCAACATCAAGGCATTGAGGTTGGAGCTGCTGCTCGTCCAGGCCAGCCTTGAAACCGCCAGGCGCAAGCAGGTCGATGGCCCGGCCATCCAGGAGCTATTGGGGAAGCTGCGAGACTCCGCGCTCTCTGCAGAGGACTTGTTGGATGAGCTGGACTAATCCCTAGCGGGACGGAGCGAGTCCCCTCGAGAGAGTTCTCGTTGAGAGTCGTAGCGAGGTCACCTGATCCCGCCCGATCCCCAATCTCCGACGGCGGCGATGCTGGCCGAAAGAGAGACGGGAGAGGTGTGTGGAGCTTTGTATATAATCCAGCTAGTTCTTGGTTGAGTCTTCCCATAGTGGAGTCTGGCGTTATGCCGTGGCAGAGCGCGCGGTGGCTAGCAGTGGCGTTCATCGTGGTTGTGGCACGCGAGGTGCTGCATGCAATCGGAGAGAGTGACACCGGCGACTCCTTCAATAAGCTCATTGTCTTCCCTGTGTTGGTAGAGGCCCGACTGCTTGTCTCCTTCCTTTGTTTCCGCCATGGAGACGAATGGAGCGAGGATGAGAAGCAGCGAACTAGATTGCGCGGTTAGGGTCAGAGCTCATTCTTAGTGGCTTATACATCAGGGCTTCGGCGCCAGCATCAGCGGTCGGCTGCCGGCCCTCGTCTCGCCATTGACCTTGCTAGCCAAAGGGCGGCCGTCTATCTTCCTCCCGACCTGGAGCCTTGAAGGTAGGCAGTTCATATCTGGTTTGGAGTCCCCAGCTTCTTTTGATGGTAGCGGATGGAGCGGCCGCGGAGATCCTTTGTATCACCGTTTAAAAATTTATGCAGGTTCTGGGTCCTTGGGGACCGATCTCTCGTTCCAAAAGTTAAAAAATAAGCCGCCACCGACAGGATTTGTGCTGCAGGCGTTGTTTCCGCTGCAGCCTGTTTCGCCGATTGGGTTCGCTTCAAGTCCCGAAGATTGGAAAGCAATCGATCAGGCCAGCTGGTACTGCCTCCGCGTGAAGGCCGCAGCAATCATCGAATAGTACTTCCACTAGTAACTTCGTCACAGCGTTAATACTTGCTAGTAGCACTACTAGTTCCACGTGAAGCCATCTGCAAGTTCAGTTTTTCTTTGTCCCCGGTTGCTGCGGGCACACAGGAAGCTACGAAGTGCTACTTATGTTATTTTGTTTGATCAGCATATTAATTCTGTTCAGTATTTTTCTATGGACTTGAACTACTTTATGCACAGATTATCTATATGACATCTATGAAGTACGATCTTCCCTGATACAAAGTTTACCCTATAGCAAGTCAATTTGCGAGCGTTCACTAACAGAATCTGTACTTTTGCCCGAGGCCCTTTAGAGGAATATATAATTCTCTGGCGGACAAACTTTTCACCCTAAGGAAAATATCGTATTTTACTTTAGGTGCTTGTATTCCTCACAGGAAAATATCTTTTCCTGTGTGGTTCAGCCCATGGGAGAATTATTTCAGGGCCACTACCGCATTGCGCGACCGCGAAACGGGCGTTCCGGTGAAAAATCGTTGGTCGCGCGAATTTTTTCATCTGGCGCTTCACGCGGAACTTTCTCGCACCAACTTCTTTTTAGAAGGAAAAAGCCTCAGAGAGATGAAACAAAAACTCTAGAACATATCCCAACTTCCTACCCATCCCATCTGCTCCATGGCCGCTGCACTCCTCCGCAGAGGATACCGCCCTCCTCCACAAATAAACCGTTCAAGCGCCGCTAGCCTTTTACTCCTCCGACCTCCATCGCCAGTTGTCTCTCACCTCCGCCACCGCCGCCCGGGTCAACCACCGTCCACCACCGCCGCCAGCCTATCCCTACCGATCTCCACCATCGCTTGCCAGCAACTCCATCTGCTGCCGCATACCACCTCCCTAGGCCACCCACCCCAACACGGCCGCTTATACGCGTTGAGCACGCCCCGTGCTCCCTACTCCAGATCTGGGTAAGTCTGTCGTCGCACATCTAGCAAGCCGCCGCCGCCTTCTCTGACGTTTATCCAAGCCAGTTGATCTGTTTTGCTGTGGTAAGTCACAAACATGGTCAACCAGAAAAAGTAGCTGTGTAGATTCTAGATTTGGACATCAGGATCCTGATTTCCTTCTTTTGCTGGCACATTGGTGAAAATATTAGCCTTATGAGTGGAAAAATAAGGGGAACTTTCCATCTGTTTTCTGTGTGTTCATTTATTGAATTTTCAATTTTCTAGAAAGAGTTTTGCTATCTCACGTATCTCAAAATTTTAGGAACTACGGTTGGGTGTGTACAATTTTGCTCACGTTGGTTGATGTCATTGAAAAAACAGAAAGGGGTCTTGTATCATTGCTAGATCCACTCCTCATCTCCTCATTTCAGCAGTTAGATCCACTCTCCTCCCCTCCCCTTCTTCCCCTTCCCTGCCTATACTTTTCCTTGGTCATGTACTCCTTCCCTTCACTCCTCTTCACAGCAAGCAAGCTTTGTACTCTTCCTTGCGTGAGAAGTGTGGTTTGATTGAGAATTTGCAACACCTATTTAAACTAGATGTGTTGTA
>NC_057812.1:742098870-742104719 GCF_018294505.1 Triticum aestivum
TTTGTTGGTGTAAACTATTTTTGTTTGCTTTTGCATGAATGTTATATCATGTTGCCTGTGTTTCTAGGATTTTTGATGAATTTTTTCTATATAATCATCCAATTAGAATCACACGTTATATGACTTCTGTTTGGATGCATATATTAATGTCGCTATGCAATTCCGTAGTGCGACATCCAAACAACATTCCGTATTGAAACCCAAGAAGGATTTCGTGAGCCAATTCAATTAACACCCAATCAACCGAATTCGTATTCACGCATTTAATTACCATCTCATGCTAATTTTTGCTCACGTCGCATGTAGTTAATGAGGAGAGAAGTGTTTAGAGTAACATAATATATTATTGTAACATAGCGCTTTCCGAGAAAGGATGAGTCTACAAGCTAATAAATGAAGCCATGCATCTATGACACTAGTATTATGTTACTTTGCACTATGAAGGTAGTAACTTAGACTAGTGTCATATGCATGACACTAGTATAAGTTACTCCCCACTATGACCAGCCTAATAGAAATCTTGAATTCTCTTAGGTGCCCTATGCACCTGTACGGAGGGAGTACAATACTGGCCATAAGATTAATAATGTGTCAACCAACCACAACCTTACTTTGCTATGGAATATGAACATGATGAGTAAGCCGAAGAATTGAAACATGGTGTCTGGTAGGCAAGTCATGGCCTTATGTTTTCATACATATGTTGATCCAGTTGGCTAGATGTCACTATCTATTTTGCCCAGGTAAAGTAACCATTCGTTCCCTTTTCGGCAATAATAATTGTCATCACATGACTTAGAGCGGAACAAATTTTTAAGGAGGTTATGGTGAGAGTCTGAATCCGAGGGAAGGAACAAAGAAACAAATTGGAAGTTAGATGTATGTTTTAGTCTCCGCCTTCAATTTATTTAAACTCTTTTCTATCTGCTATCAGTTTTGTGATTTACCAGCGGTTGCTATGTACAATAATTAAGATATGCTTCCCATTTTTTCCAATAAAGGGAGCTTTCATTTGCTAGTAAGTCAAGTCGAAATACAACTAACAAGAGACCACACCCAACGGCCTTTGCAACAAGTTATCATTGGCACTGCATAACAAGATGTCATTCTCCACTCATGGGTGATAAGATACATTCTCACCTTGCTTATAAACTTACTACATCAACTTGATAAGTAAAAAACTTTCTAACAACTTATAGAACAAGGCAATATTTGGGATGATCCACGGAGAGCAATATCATATACTATGGGTAAACACCTCCTTTCCTACCCGCTCCACGCATGTTCATGTATTTGTAAGCAGTCCATCCTGCTCATGTCGCTCACCGGCGTGTGCATGTATAAATAACATGCAATAGAGAAGGAATATTTCCTTCACTTTAAAGGCCATGTCATTGGTACATAGCGTTCATGACCAACAAAATGTTGATGTTCCTACGTGGATAATAGAACCAAATTTCAAGAACTTGTTTGCAATTCTTTTTATTCTTGTAAGGAAGTTCTTGTGAGGGTTGGTTTGTTCTAATATATGGCTTTCGGCGTTTTCATAAAAAAGAAACCCCATGGTAAGTTATCATGCATGTGAATTTTTTACAGCTGCTACGTAGACCCATTTCTATAATACCGGTTAGATCCCTTTCTATCATCTTCTTGCTGGAAAGGCAAATATCTCGCTAAAAAAAAGCTGCCCATTCTTTGCTTCTACATGAGGTTCAGGACTCAGGAGAGCATAGCCCATGTGGCCACATATGATGTCGCAATAATATCTGTGATGTGTGTACAATAATGGTCGTACAATTAGTAATGTGCCAGCGGACAATGATTGTACTTTGCAACTGTATGTGATCACGGCCAGTGTGACAGTAGCATTGAAAGAAGATGTCTAGTTGGTAGCCGTCACCATCTACGTTGGCCAGGTACAGCAACCATGCTTTCATTTTTGGGCAATTATAATTGGCATCGCATGGCATAGAGAAGGAAAATGATGAAGGAGGACTGGAGGAAGTTGTTGAGCATGTGAATTGATTGGGGTGCCAGCTGTGTAGGACCGTGGTGACTGGTGAGGCCTTTGATTTTGCCATCTTTCTTTTCTCTTCCTTTTGAAATTTCCTTGTTCAAATTTCAGTACACGGAATTGCAATGCTACACATATGTAAGCTTTTCTTGAGCTGTAACATTTCATCAGGATCAACAATTAATTCATCAGAAAATCAATCACATGGGCTGAGCGAGCATTCAAGAAAGCAAGTAGGCCTCTGCCGCTGCCATAAATGAATGACAGCGGACGTTGGCCCAGCCTGCTCACAGACGTGTGGTGATCAAGATCAGGTACTACTTCCTTCCCTCTAGTGCAGTCACACAGAGGCACATTGCTAATAGGTGTACACCAGCCATATATATTGGTTTCTTATAAAGTTAACACTATCGGCTCAGAGTGACAAAATACAAATGACGAACATTTTCTTTTTTTCAGAATGAGTGAAACAGTGAACAATGATAGTATATATGCAGGATGCAGGGAACCACAGCTCCATCTGTAAGAAGAAATTTTGACAGTGGAAAATTCCAACAACCGAAAGTGAAACTGAAATGTGTGTGGAAGAAAAATTAACGGAATGCCAAACCAACAATACTGAAATCTGAGATTTCACGCAGTTCTAAGTATTCGCCCAGTGCATTTTATCAGGATCTCAGCAGTGTAAGTTGTCTGCCAAGTATCCAGGTAACTGAACTAGGTAGTGCCATGAAACTCTGCAAACATCATTGTTTGCCCAGGACCCGTAAAAAGGGACACAGTGACAGGAAGGAAATCGACAATGTCGCACGTTCGCGGAGTTCCGTCAGATAGAAACTAGGCAGTGTCCCGTCAAGTGGGCCCCATCAACGACTAGGTGATGGAGACCTGACGGCGGTCTGTGTTTGTCGGGTGTGCACAAAGGAAAAGTCGGCAATCTTTTGCCTTTTTCTTTTTTCTTTTTCTTATTACCGAATTCCATGGGTCATGTCGATGCCGAGCTCGCATGGAAAAAAACCGAGCAAAGACCTTAGACGGGTCCGCGGGAGACGTGGCAATGACTATTTGACAGTTGGGCTTTATCAAAAAAAAATTTGACAGTTGGGCTTCCAATCCGAGTTCCCTTGCACTATGTTTGGATGTCTATATTCGGGGCTCTGTATTAGGTTTGATATTTAAAAATACAGATTCAGCTGTTTGGTATGTAAACGGAAACAACATACTGCAATTAAAGCAATATAGCTGCTCTACTCTCACATGGAAAGAGCCCTTCGAAGATACCGAGCTGTGGCCCTCTGATTTCCCTCGAATCACTTTCCCCCGCAAAAGAAAACGTTTGGCTCGCTAGCTAATCTCACATGAACAGAGCCTTTCCCAACCCTCACCCGTGTGAGCGGCAGGAAAGGAGGCGGCGCCCAGGGAAACGATGGCAGTGCCCAGTTAACTGTCCTCACCGGCCGCCCTCCTCCCCCTAACTCCCGCAGACCACCTGGCCTGCCGCATCGCAATCCCTCGACAGCTCCCCTCGTCGATTCTCTTTCTACTCCCCTGCTTGCCGACCTCCTCTGCCCATGGCCAGAATGGATTTTCCCACGCCGCCGCTCCTCCTCCTCTTCCCGTACTTCGGCAACCCTCCCCTGCTATGGCGAAATTCCTTCTCTGCCTGCTGGTGCCCCATCTCCTTATCTCCTCATCTCAGCAGCTAGATCTACTCGCCCCTGTTCTTCCCCTTCCTTGCCTCTACTCTCCTTGATCATGTACTCCTTCCCTTCACTCCCCTTCATAGCAAGCAAGCTTTGTTCTCTTCCTTGCGTGAGAAGTGTGGTTTGATTGATAATTTGCGACACGTAATTAAATTAGATGTGTTGTACTTTGTTGGTGTAAACTATTTTTGTTTGTTTTTGCATCAATATTATATCATGTTGCCTGGATTTCTATGATTTTAGATGAAAAATTTGCTATATAATCATCCCATTATAGTCACACATTATATGACTTCTGTTTTGATGCATATACTAATGTTGCTATGCAATTCCGTAGTTCGACATCCAAACAAGATTCCGTATTGAAACCCGAGAAGGATTTCATGAGCCAATTCAATTAACACCCAAGGAACCAAATTTATATTCGTGTCTATTACAATTTCGTGGCTGAATTGGAATTGAAACCAATTTAATACGGAGGTCTCGAATACGAACATACAAATAGAGCGTTACACCCCATTTGGATGCCTGTATTGGGGCTCTGTATTGGATTTGGTATTTAAGAAATATAGATTCAGTTGTTTGGTATGTAAACAGAACCGACAGACTGAAATCAAAGTAATACAGTCATTGTATCTCTCGCATGGGAAGAGCCCTTCGAATATAACGAGCCATGCCCCTCTGATTTCCCTCGAATCACCTTCCCCCGTAGAAAAAAAAACATTTGGCTCGCTAGCTAATATCGCGCGAATAGAGCATTTCCCCACCCTCACCCGCACCCGCACGAGGAGGACGAAGGGAGACGGCGCCCAGGTAAATGCCCCCACCGACGACAGCACCCAGGTAACTGCCCCCACCAGCCGCCCTCCCCCCTAACTCCGGCGGCCCCGCCAGGCCTGCCGCATCTCAATCCCTCGGCAGCTCCCCTCGTCGGTTCTGTTCCTACTCCCCTGGTAGCCCACCTCCTCAGCCCATGGCTGCCATGGATTATATTTGCCGGAGTCGCCGCTCGCCTCCTCTTCCCGTACTTTGGCGACCCACCCTTGCTCGGGCGAACGTCCTTCCATGCCTGCTGGTGCCCCACTCCTCATCTCCTCATCTCAGCAGTTAGATCCACTCTCAACCCCTCCCCTTCTTCCCCTTCCCCGCCTATACCCTTCCTTGGTCATGTACTCCTTCCCTTCACTCCTCTTCACAGGAAGTAAGCTTTGTACTCTTCCTTGTGTGAGAAGTGTGGTTTGATTGAGAATTTGCAACACCTATTTACACTAGATGTGTTGTACTTTGTTGGTATAAACTATTTTTGTTTGCTTTTGCATGATTATTATATCATGTTGCCTTTATTTCTACGATTTTTGATGAAATTTTTTCTATATAATCATCCAATTATAATCACACATTATATGACTTCTGTTTGGATGCATATACTAATGTCGCTATGCAATTCCTTAGTGCGACATCCACAGAAGATCCCGTATTGAAACCCAAGAAGGATTTCATGAGCCAATTCAATTAACACCCAAGCAATTAAATTCGTATTCATGTCTATTAAAGTTCCGTGGCTGAATTGGAATTGAAACCGATTCAATACGGAGGTCTCGAAAACAAACATCCAAAGACAGTGTTACACCCCATTTGGAGGTCTGTATTGGGGCTCTGTATTGGATTTGGTATTAAAAAAATACAGATTCAGAAGTTTGGCATGTAAACAGAACCAACATACTGAAATCAAAGTAATATAGTCGTTGTATCTCTCGCATGGAAAGAGCACTTAGAAGGTACTAGGCCATGCCCCTCTGATTTCACTCGAATCACCTTCCCCACAAAAAAACATTTGGCTCGCTAGCTAATATCACACGAATAGAGCCTTTCCCCACCCTCACCCGCATGAGGAGGAGGAAGGGAGGCGCCGCCAAATGAAGCGACGGCAACACCCAGGTAACTGCCCCCACCGGTCGCCCTCCCCCTAACTCGGCAGACCCGCCTGGCCTGCCGCATCTCAATCCCTCGGTTCTGTTCCTACTCCCCTGGTAGCCCACCTCCTCTGCCCATCGCCGCCATGGATTATATTTGCCGAAGTCGCCGCTCGCCTCCTCTTCCCGTACTCTGGCGACCCACCCTTGCTTCGGCGA
>NC_057812.1:742104729-742105159 GCF_018294505.1 Triticum aestivum
GAGAAGGATTTCATGAGCCTATTCAATTAACACCCAAGCAACCGAATTCGTATTCGTGTCTATTACCATTTCGTGGCTGAATTGGAATTGAAACCAATTTAATACAGAGATCTCGAATACAAACATACAAACACATCGTTACACCCCATTTGGATGCCTGTATTGGGGCTCTCTATTGGATTTGGTATTTAAGAAATATAGATTCAGTTGTTTGGCATGTAAACAGAACAAACATACTGAAATCAAAGCAATACAGTAGTTGTATCTCTCACATGGGAAGAGCCCTTCGAACATACCGAGCCATGCCCCTCTGATTTCCCTCGAATCACCTTCCCCCGCAAAAAAAACATTTGGCTCGCTAGCTAATATAGCACGAATAGAGCCTTTCCGCACCCTCACCCGCACGAGGAGGAGGAAGGAAGACGGCGCC